>NC_139706.1:1165000-1182500 GCF_964188405.1 Protomyctophum parallelum | reverse complement strand
AAGGCACTTACAGTATAGCCCAGTGGTTCTGGCTGCAGGGCAGTGTTGTTTTTGGCAGCAAATTTCTATTTTAGTTTTAGTCATAGTCTCCTGAATAGTTTTCACTTAGTCTTAGTCACATTTTAGTCACCTGGAATGTATTAGTGTTAGGCTAGTTTTAGTCGACTAAATGTCATAAGATTTTAGTCGACTAAATCTACAGGTGATTTAGTCGACTAAAATGTATTTTAGTTTGCCTTGTTGCCGTCATAATGACTTATTTTACACTTGCTGAAAATAGCCGATCTACAAGCTCACAACGCGTCGCAGCGCAATGCGTTGTGTGCTTGTAGATCTGCTATTTTCAGCATGCAACCCAAGTGTAAATTGACTTATACTGGATCTGTTGTCCACTAGTCCCTTCCTAACATTTTAGTCTAGTTTTTATTTGTTGACGAAATTGTCAGTATATTTAGTCTTAGTTTTAGTCACCATAGCATAGTTTTAATTTAGTTTCCATTTAGTTTTCTTCAGTGGAAAAGGTAGTCGAAGAACATTTTTCGTTTTAGTTTTAGTCGACGAAAACAACACTGCTGCAGGGACCCCCAAAATAATCACATTTTAACTGGGGACCCCCCTCCCTGAAAAGCAGATCTACAAGCTCCCAACGCCAGCTTGTAGATCTGCTGTTTTCACAACTATTTTCATCCCCCCCCCCCCCCTATTTTTTATTCTATTCGACAATTAGAACAATGTTTCACCATGCAGTTTTTATAGTATAAGTTGATTACTTTTGATGCGGTAGCCTAATGGTTTTTGTATTTTGTTTGTTTCTTTTTTTTTTTTGGTATAAAAGTTCTTGAAAGTCATTAATACAATAGTGGTCACTTCCACTGTCATCTGGGGACCCCTCCCCAAAAAAATAATAATAATAATAATTATATATATATATATATATATGTGTGTGGCACTGCAGTAGCCCATACAAATCAGTGGTTGCGTTGCTGTCTCGCACCTCCAAAAACTCTTGAGTTTCAGGAAATGGAAAGAATAGCTTGTGTTCCACAGGATCGACTGAATGGTTGTTCTTTTGTCACAAGCTGTTAATTATACATTCCACTGGTTACATATTTATAAAAAAAAAACATACACACGGACACACCTAACCACTTTCACTTAAAAACTAAACTAAAACAATAGCAGATCTACAAGCTCGCAACGCGTCACGACAGCGCATACTTACAGGTCGGCTATTATTCATGTGACTTTTTGTGTGACAATGGAGGGCATTCGTTTATTACAAAACATAACAAGTTGAAATAATACAAGAGATACAAGCCGGCGGTACCGGGCCGGGCCTGGGTTCCGTGAGGGTGTGTGAGTACCAGGACACTGTTAATAGACGCTTTGTGAAACATTTCAAATAAAGTTTGGAGCTACTAAAATACCCGCATTAGAAAGAAGACAACTATAGCTACATTCTAACTGCATTTTACTGTGGGAGGGGTGGGGAACATGGAGAACAGGGGGCATCTATGAAACAATTCAAGCCAGGCCGACATGTATGTTGTTGGGCCAGGGTTATAGGCTGATTCAGGGTACATGTATGTTGGGACAGCATTATAGGCTGATTCAGGGTACATGTATGTTGTTGGGCCAGGGTTATAGGCTGATTCAGGGTACATGTATGTTGGGACAGGATTATAGGCTGATTCAGGGTACATGTATGTTGGGACAGGATTATATAGGGTGATTCAGGGTACATGTATGTTGGGACAGGATTATACAGTATAGGGTGATTCAGGGTACAAGTGTTTTGGTCTGGATTTCTCCTTTAAGTACATGTATGTACTTAGTTACTTTCCACCACTGCTTTAAGTTACACTTTACACTAAACCAGTCTACAAGAAAACACTTTCCAAAATCTGCACACATGAGCATCTTCCACCTATTCTTTTTTATTTTCCTTGTAAAACATGGACCAGATTATCAAGTGGAAACTCTGTGGTTTTAGCCCTTATATGTCCTGCACTCAGTGTTCTATTGTATTTTATCGCCCATGTGTTGTTTTAAAAATCCACCCTCAGTGAATGCAAAACTGCAAAGGCAAATATAAACGTGTGCCTAATGAAGTTAGTTATCTGTCTTATCCTGACTGCTTTTGAAAGCTTCTAGGAGTGTTGATGATACCTCTGACTCCCAAGTGTCTACAGATTATCTGCCATGTGTTTGTCAGAGAGATAATGGAGACGGACAGATAACTCTCTTCTCCACCCCTGGGTTTCCATGCGGCGTGTGTCACTTTAAGCTTTCCAACCACTTTAACCATTATTTTATACTTTAGCTATTGGGATATATAGCACATATACAAGCTGGTAAATGTGCTATTTCTTTTGAAAAATCTGAAAAACTTGTGCAAATCTTTGAATTTATATTCTTTCACAGCAAACGATTTTTTTCTTCATATCTTTGCTTCTTGGGGGGGGTCCCTGGAACAACATATTTTCAGATGGGGGTCCGCGGGCAGTTTGAGCACCACTGACATAGAAACATATACGTAGGTTTTTCAGAAAACGGTTAGGATTTAGAAGACATTTCGTAGAATCAGGTCCTCAGCTCTTAATGGGTTAATCTTTGCTGCTTTTACTGAAATTAAATGTAACTGTATGTACTGTACGTGACATCATCATCATACCCGAAAGTTATGCGGGAGACAGCCCATACATCCACACAGGAAAGTCCTATCTGATTGACAGCCCCATACATCCACACAGAAAAGTCCTATCTGATTGACAGCCCCATACATCCAAACAAAAGTCCTATCTGATTGACAGCCCCATACATCCAGACAGAAAAGTCCTATATCTGATTGACAGCCTCATGCATCCACACAGAAAAGTCCTGATTGCATTCAACGATGTTAAACTCTCTTTGCCACTCTCTTTGCCACTCACTTTATGCATGCACATTGCGCATATACCCATGCAGTTGTTCTCAACCTTTTTATACCAAAGTACCACCTCAGAAAATATCTGTCTCTCCAAGTACCACCACAATAACTGATGTTAAAATGCTGGAGCTTAGACCTGCCCTAGCCTGGCGCAGCCACACTTCACCCGCCCCCTATTGCATAATGCATATGCCCCAAGGTGGATCGCAGTGAAGCGCAGTGGACGGTATATTAGTATCGCCCCACTCAACCTTCATCCCTCACTGCTGATGTTTTTGTCAACTACTTCGAGAAGAAGGTTGATGATATCAGCAGCTCCTTTCCTCCCCTCCCACATAAAGTGGCATCTGACTCAACCAACACCAACCCCAACATACCATGCATGTCCTCCTTCTCTCCTCTTTCCCCAGACGAGGTTCTACAACTAGTAACATCCTCTAGACCTACCACTTGTCCTCTTGACCCTGTCCCGTCTCCAATCTTCCAGACCATCGCACCTGATCTGCTCCCCTTCATCACCTCCATCATCAACACCTCAGTAACCTCAGGCTGCGTCCCATCTGCCCTCAAGTCAGCCAGAGTAACACCACTCCTCAAAAAACCAACCCTTGACCCCTCAGATGTCAAGAACTACAGACCGGTATCACTCCTTTCATTTATTTCTAAAACCATTGAACGTGTCGTCTCCAACCAGCTCTCTCTCCATCTCTCACAGAACAACCTGCTGGATCCCAACCAGTCCGGATTCAAGAAGGCCCACTCCACAGAAACTGCCCTGCTGGCAGTCACAGAAGCACTACATGCTGCCCAAGCTGCTTCCCACTCTGCAGTACTGATTCTCCTAGACCTATCAGCAGCATTTGACACAGTGAACCACCAGCTGCTCCTAGACACCCTAGCGGAGCTAGGCATCGGTGGAACGGCACTAAAGTGGTTCTCCTCCTACCTCACCGATCGGACCTACCAGGTTTCCTGGAAAGGTCTGTTATCATCCCCCCGAACCCTCCAAACTGGGGTCCCACAGGGATCTGTACTTGGTCCCCTCCTTTTCTCACTGTACACTAAATCCCTTGGCACTATCATCTCTGCTCACAATATATCCTATCACTGCTACGCCGATGACACACAACTGTTCCTATCCTTCCCCCCCTCTGCCACTCAGGTGGAAGAGCGCATCACTGCATGCCTGGCTGACATCTCACAGTGGATGTCCTCCAACCACCTCAAGCTGAACCCAGACAAGACTGAGCTTCTCTTCTTCCCAGCTAAGTCCTGCCCTATGCAGGAGCTAACTATTTCCGTAGACAACGCCCTGTTAACGTCTGTCCCAACAGCCAGGAATCTTGGTGTTGTCCTGGACAGTCAGCTCTCGTTCAAAGCTCACATCACAGCTGTCACTTGATCATGTAGGTTCACACTCTATAACATACGACGAATTAGACCGTTCCTCACCCAGGAATCAGCCCAGCTCCTAATCCAGACAACAGTCTTGTCAAAACTCGACTATTGTAACTCCCTCCTTACTGGCCTACCAGCATGTGCACTTAAGCCTCTCCAGCTGATCCAAAATGCAGCAGCTCGCTTGGTCTTCAACCAGCCAAAATTCTCACATGTCTCCCCCCTGCTCCGCTCCCTCCACTGGCTCCCGGTCGCTGCCCGCACAGAATACAAAACTCTGATGCTGGCATTCAAAGCAACCAAAGGTATGGCTCCCCCATATCTTACAAGTATGATTGAACCCTACAAACCCTCCCGCGCACTCAGATCAGCCAACGCAGGGAAACTGGAAGTACCCTCACTAAAAACGCCGGGACAACGCTCCACACGTCCCAAACTCTTCTCCCTTCTGGCTCCAAAACTGTGGAATGCACTTCCCATTGCAGTCAGAACTGCAGCATCACTCCCAATCTTCCGCCGTAGCCTGAAAACCCACCTTTTCAGACTCCATCATGGCCCATAGCACTTACCCTATCCCCTTAGATAGCATTTCTGTTGGCTTAGATAGCATTTGACACAGACTTATAGCATGTTATGTAGACAGCACTATAATTGTATTGTATATAGTCATAGCACGCCATAGTACATATGTATAGCATAGTAGTGAATATGTATAGTTTATTATGTATAGTGTATGTATAGTTTCATCATATAGATATTCCACTGTTACCTTCTTAGCTTACGCATGTTTCATGATAAATGCTTTTATGTGATGTATTCCCATGCTTTTGTTCTTGCTTAAATGTAAGTCGCTCTGGATTAAGAGCGTCTGCTAAATGCCTAAATTGTAAATTGTAAATTGTAAATTGTAAATTGTAAATTGTAAATTGTAAATTGTAAATTGTAAATTGTATCGCAACGCGAGGCTAGACCTGCCCCATCCTATGATTCAGCTATGCACAGTTAAAGGACCACTTCACAACTTTTCAACCTATCTTCATATAATAGGTCCTCACTAATAATCTTGAAAATGCCATTCTTTTCTACAGCCCTCTCATAGGAGGGCTGAAAAGTTGCAATGTGAAAATGGAAGCCATCGTTCTCACGATAATGAAAATCTAAACATTTTTGTGAAGAAATCTTGTTGAAAAATAATCTGCCTAATGATGATGTCACTGGAACCTTTAACACAAGAAGGAAATTAAACTTAATTATTCCTTGAATTGTTTTGTTTTTGTTCCATTCCTATAAGCCTATAATGACAAAACTCGGTAATCAGTAATCGGCTGATGATATTTCTAATGTGATTAATCCGTTCTCAAGTCTGGAACCCTGGAACAACACATTTTCAGATGGGGGTCCGCGGCCAAATACAGATAATTATGGGGGTCCTTGACATGAAACGGGTTGAGCACCACTGACATTAGAAACATAGGTTTTTCAGAAAACTGTCATGATTTAGAAGACATTTTGTATAATCGAGCCCAGGTCTAAATGGACCCACCAGTGGTTGGGAATCACAGCATGTGTTGCTTGAATCCGTTGTTATGTTATTGTTCTATTTCCGTAGGCTTTAATTCTGTTCAGACAATGCCGCATTCAAGAGCATTGTGATTGGTTGATGTGGAATGGGTTACTTACAGTTAGCCAATTGAAGATAGTACGTGTAAATACGCGACGACCAAGCAATTATGATGAGGATACACAAATCCAACCAAATGGACCCTTTATTACACAGGGGCTGTAAATCCAATAGTGTACACACATGGAACCAAATGGCATTTGGTTCCATTTGTGCAATCTGGGAGTTAGGGGTGTGTGTGTGTGTGTGTGTGTGTGTGTGTGTGTGTGTGTGTGTGTGCGCGCGTGTGTAGGCCATAATGTGACCACTGTGTTTGTGTGTGTGTGGTTTTTTTTGGCTGTCATTTACTGTAGCAGCCTGTTCGTTATTTAAAGCCACAGTGCAGAACTGTCCATTGTGACTCAAATAAAGCCCCAATCCTCGCTAATCCCGACATGCGGAAAAAAAAGGCGGCTAATAAGATTGACGCCCGTCCGGCGTGATGTCACTGTGATGTCACCGCCCGTCCGGCGTGATGTCACTGTGATGTCATGCCGGGCCAGACGACCACTGCCGGGCAACCACTGCTTTAAAGAAACAAAGGCCAAAATTATAAGATAGATAAATGTTGACCACGTTGGCGCGGTGGCGTGGGCGATTTCTTTTTAGTCAGAGGAAACAAAGAAATTGTTTGTTACAGGTTAAAAGTCCTGCATTCAAAGGCTCACTGGAGCAAAAGCACAAACACATTGGCATCAAAATATATTTATTCACACAGTAGTGATCGTTAAAAGTAGTCGATCCAATCACGTGATCGGAAGTCCGGGCCGATCACGCCATTTTCGAATGATCGGAATCCGATCGGGAGCAAAAAATGAACGTGATCGGGACATCCTTGTATCAATATTATATCCATAACATATTAGACATATATTGTCTGTGATTTTGGATATTGTACTATTGTGATATAAAATTGTGTTCTATAAAGAAATATTAATATCTGATCGGGAAAAATCGGTATCGGCAGATACTCGAAATCAAATGATCAGAATCGGATCGGGAGCGAAAACAAAACAAAAAACGTGATTGGGACATCCCTATGCAGAACGGTCCATTTCGAAATCAAATTATTTAATAATTATTATAAATGCATCAATGTGTTCATCGCTTTTGTGTGCTGTTGGGTAGCTGAAACTCTAATAATACTATGTAATCATTACACAGACTAAAAGCTGTAAAATAATTATTGTAGTGGAATAAAGAGTAGACTAATATATCCATGAATGGAAATAATCAAGTAAAGTTAAGCACAGTACGTGAGTAAATGTACTTCTGCGCACCACAAAGTACACATAATATGCAAACCGTATGCAAACGACCAAACACCTAAAAACAGACACACCTTATCACACGCTATGAGCATAACTGATACTGTGTGTGTGTGTGTGTGTGTGTGTGTGTGTATGCGTGTGCGTGTGCGTGTGTGTGTGTGTGTGTGTGTGTGTGTGTGTGCGTGTGCGTGTGTGTCTTGAAAGCAAGAGAAAGAAGGGGGGGGTTTCTGATAATAACAGCAGTTATAAACAGTCAGTGTGTGTGTGTGTGTGTGTGTGTGTCTCTGTGTGTGTGTCTCTGTGTGTTTTGTTAAATAACTGTAATCCATGTGGTTTCCTCCCTTTAACTCTCTCTCTCTCTCTCTCTCTCTCTCTCTCTCTCTCTCTCTCTCTCTGTCTCTGTCTCTCTCTCTCTATCTGTTATTGTGGTCTGGCTTTTTGAGTGCCGGCACAACTGAATCTGCTCTTTCATAACCGTGCATCATAACTGCCTGAGACCGGGTGCATGTATGTGTGTGTGTGCGTGCGTGCGTGCATGCGTGCGTGCGTGCATGCATGCGTGCGTGCGTGGCACTGAGCCACAGCCAGAGAGAGTTATGAAATATCCTTGTGGTGGTTTATAACGTTACATGACCAGTAAACGTCCAACAGTTTTTAGGCTCACACACACCGCTCTCAGAGAACAGAAATCAGACATCACTGATTAGTCTGATCCTGTACAGACGGAACCAAATGGACCCGTATGGGTCCATTTGGTTCCGTCTGTACAGGGTTTGGGATACCAGTGCTTTCTATATAGCACTACAAATCTTTAAAACAAATTATTCTCACTGAAGCGAATGCCAGTGAGCATGCACGCACACACACACACACACACACACACACACACACACTCACACACACACACACACACACACACACACACACACACACACACACACACACACACACACACACACACACACACACACACACACACTGACATAAAGGCCATGCTGACCAATAGAGTGTTGTTCTACAACAAGCATGAAATGGCACTGGTGATGAGGTCATTGTAGTTGTCTGACATATCATAGGAAGACGTACACACACACACACACACACAAACACACGCACACACAGAGCGCGTGGGTGTGGTGCAGGACCCCCTGTCTGTCTGAGCCTGTCTTGGCCTGTATTCCTGGAGGTCAATGTGACAACAAGAGCTCTATTGTCCAATGGAATGGCCTTTCCATATGTCTGTGTAGGACCTATACCACACTGCAATATATATATATATATATATATATATATATATATATATGAACTGAAATGAGCTGAGAAGTTTACTTTATTCAAATGATTTGCTTTTTTATTTTTCAAAATAGATTACAATGTAATGTTCAACAAATTAGAAATACAATGTTCTCCAGGTATAAAGAAAACTGGTGTAGGGACCTATTGTACAAACCTAAGTTGCGAACCTACTGCCTTATATAGGACATATACACTGTAGAACCTTATGTGAAGTATAATTTAAACAAAAGGCAACGATCTCTCTGTGCTCAAATAAGGTCAGGAACATTACTATTAGCACTGGAGACTGGCAGGTTTAATGCCACCCCTGAAGATGAGAGATATTGCCTGTTCTGTGATCTAGGTGAAATTGAAAATGAAGTTAACTTTTTGTTTTACTGCTCTAAATACGATGACTTAAGGGATATATATATATATATATATATATATATACACCATTTGGTTTCATTTGTACTCTCTCAGACTTACAACTGGATAATTTACTACTGTCACGATAATTAACATTTTAATGCTGTTTATGTTTGGGTTCCCTACAGCTTTGTCCCGATCCGAGCTTTGACGTATAATCGGAAATCGGTGGCAATCACGTCATTTTCTAAATGATTCGTAATCGGATCCGAGCAAAAAACTAAACAAAACACGTGATCGGTACATCAATATTGTAGCCTATATATTTAAATAATGAGCTTGGTGGGCCAGAGTGGACCGCAGCCATGCCACTTTGACGTAGACATAACCCTAAACCAGTGGGATTCAACTCTTTTCATATAAAGGTCCATTATTTATTCGTCATTTGAGCCACGGAACCACCATTTGATGACATTTAGACTCTCAGACCCAAAACTAAAGAATATTTTGTTGGATAAGATTTTGTCCACAATTCCATGCTGTATTGATGTTGGTACCACTAGGTGAGACAACAGGCAAACGTGGATGAAAAATAACAATTCTTCTAATTGTGTAGACCTGTGGTAACCAAATAGATCTTTAACTCTTGAGAGTGTAACATGAAACGTTTCATTTATACTCTCTCTCTTAAATTATTGTTAAACATTCTGCCTTATTTAATTTACAAGAAATCTACACAATTAGAGAATGTAGAAAGATAGTCATTTTGATCAACGTTTGCCTGTTATCTCTCCTAGTGGTACCAACATCAATACAGCATGGAATTGTGTACAAAATTGTATCCAGCGATAACAAAATATTCTTTAGTTTTGGGTCTGAGAGGCTAAATGTCATCAAATGGTGGTCCGTAGCTCAAATGGGTCTGAGAGGCCAAATGTCATCAAATGGTGGTCCGTGGCTCAAATGGGTCTGAGAGGCCAAATGTCATCAAATGGTGGTCCGTGGCTCAAATGGGTCTGAGAGGCTAAATGTCATCAAATGGTGGTCCGTGGCCCAAATGGGTCTGAGAGGCTAAATGTCATCAAATGGTGGTCCGTGGCTCAAATGGGTCTGAGAGGCTAAAATCATTTGAGTCAACTGTGTCGATCTGTGTCGATTGTCTTTGAGTTTTACCTGTGTCATCTGTGTCATCTGTGTCTGTGTCATCTGTGTCTGTGTCACCTGTGTCTGTGTCACCTGTGTCTGTGTCATCTGTGTCTGTGTCACCTGTGTCTGTGTCACCTGTCACCTGTGTCTGTGTCACCTGTGTCTAGTTAGTTCCATTTGTATGTATTACAGTACAATTGAAACAAACAGTCAGATTGAAAAACCAGAGTGCTCCTTTTTTTCTCCAGACCCTAATCCAGTGATCCTCAACATGGGGTCCAGGGACCCCCAGGGGTCCTTGAAGGGGATCCCCAGGGGGTTCTCCAGCTAAATGACGAGATGGTTAATCTTCAGTGTAAAAGGAACATGGGGACTTGTTGTGCTAAACTATCCCACACAACCGTAACATTAATTAATATTGAGGATTTGACCGTTTTGTGCATTTCCCTTGTGTTAAAAATGGAAAGAGCGGTCGTCCGTTTTACCGCCAACATGTCTATGTCTATGTCATGTCTAGCCACAATTTCCCATTGACATGCTTGTATAAAACGTCAAACTCACCAACATTGCTGCATGTACGAAATGCTTGAATTATCCTCTTTCTATCTGCAAAGTGTTTTTTTCATAGAAATAGACATGTTATGAGCTACTTTCTGTCAAGAAACTCCTTGCAGGTGATTAATTTTTCTATGTATCAGAGTTTGTAAGCACTCACTTTCAATAGAGCGACCTCCTGCTGCCTCCTGTGCAAATACAAATTAGGTGGTTTGCAGGGCCGTTGAGTGACTGATTACCAACGATTACCTTGACCCATAATCCAACACTTCGGAAAATAAATAATAATCTGCAAGGAATTGCTTGACAGGAAGTAGCTCATCATAACATGTCTAAAGTTTATGAAACAAACACTTTGCAGATAGAAAGAGGATCATTCAAGCTTTTCGTACAGCTGCAATGTTGTCGAGTTTTCAATTCAATGCAAATTGCGGCTAGTTGCCACCAACTCAATGCCAAGATGGCCACAGTCTGCATATGGTCTATATGGCCCACTCTTCCAGCATGGTAACTCGACAGAGAGTACGGGACTGTTTTAATTAATTCCAACATCAAAGAGAAGAAAGTAGGATATGTGAATTAAAACGGCATCCTCGAGGGCTAATGTCACATTAGCGTTCACTTCCTTCAAAACTCCACTCGACCCCCTAGTAATTATTCAGACGGCGACCGCGCCCCAGTCTGCCCATTCATATTCACATTACTGACGGACCGGCAGCTCAATTAGGACATTTCCATATTGGGATTTGAGTGCCTGGACAACAATGTCCCTCGTTTGCATAGCAAGTAGCCATTGTTGTTATTTTCATAGCGACACTGTAGTGATGCTGGGTTTGTTTTCATTGGCCTCCTGCCATTGTTCACCTTAGAATAATACTCCAACTATTTCCACATACAGTACCGTCTGTGCGGCGCATATATTTGGTGTGGTTTCTACTCCAGTGGTTCACAAACGTTTTCACGTCAAGGACCCCCAAAATGACCCCCATGGACCCCCATTAGAAAATATATGCCAGGGACCCCCATAAGAGAAGATGTTTACGGCTCTAGCACTAGCAGTGATCTTCAACCCTTTTCATTTCAAGGGCCCCCAGTTTGACCTGAATTTGGCTACGGGCACCCATTTAATGGCATTTCTATCTCTGGGACCCCTCAATTTATATAGTAAAATAAATGTTAATTTAACTCTGAGAGTGTACAAATGGAACCAAATGTGGTTCCATTTGTACACTCAAAGTTACAGACCCATAAGGGTCCATTTGGTTCCTAACGATCATTTAGCTGGGGACCCCCTGGAACTCCCTCAAGGACCCCTTGGGGTCCGCGGACCCCAGTTTGGGAACCACTGTTCTACAACACTAAACACAAGCAGATATCTGAGGTTGTTAGTCTCCTAAACACTTATACAGACTGCCTTTTTTTGTAATTCACCATTCTTAGTAATTTATTTTTTTGTTTTTATGTCATATTGACACACAATTACACGCACGAACGTGCGCACGCACGCACGCACACACACACACACACACATACACACACACACACACACACACACACACACACACACACACACACACACACACACACACACACACACACACACACACACACACACACCACACACACACACACACACACACACACACACACACACACACACACACACACACACAGAATACACACACATCACTTACAATGACTAATAATAGCTATACAGCTCAGTGCTACCCCCAATACACACACTTTGTTGCCCCTCACTCTCTCTCCCCCTCCCTCTGTCTTTTTCACAATTGTTGCTCATGCTCTCTCTCTCTCTCTCTCTCTCTCTCTCTCTATTTCTCTCTCTCTCTCTCTCTCTCTCTCTCTCTCTCTCTCTCTCTCTCTCTCACATGTCAAGCACACACACACACACACACACACACACACACACACACACACACACACACACACACACACACACACACACACACACACACACACACACACACACACACACACACACACACACACACACACACGTGCACGCTCACACAGAGATAGATAATAGTGCAACGCTACCTCCCAGATTGCACAAATGGAACCAAGTGGACCCATTTGGTTCCATGTGTAATATGTGTACACTCTTGGATTTACGATTTAGTACGGGTCCATCTGGTTGGATGTGTGTATCCGCATCATGGGCTATACCTTCTGTGGCTGTTTTTACACACTGTTGTTTTGTCCTGTTGTCTGCGTGTTGAATGTGTAACTGACCACAGTGGAAACAGCCTTTGGCCCAAACAAAGAGCTGTTCTCCTCAGTCTTACAGGCCTGTACGGGTCCATTTGGTTCCATGTGTTACACTCTCAGAGTTACAGACCTGTAAGGGTCCATTTGGTTCCATGTGTTACACTCTCAGAGTTACAGACCTATAAGGGTCCATTTGGTTCCATGTGTTACACTCTCAGAGTTACAGACCTGTAAGGGTCCATTTGGTTCCATGTGTTACACTCTCAGAGTTACAGACCTGTAAGGGTCCATTTGGTTCCATGTGTAACACTTTCAGAGTTACATACCTGTAAGGGTCCATTTGGTTCCATTTGTTACACTGAGAGTTACAGACCTGTAAGGGTCCATTTGGTTCCATGTGTTACACTCTCAGAGTTACAGACCCGTAAGGGTCCATTTGGTTCCATGTGTTACACTCTCAGAGTTACAGACCTGTAAGGGTCCATTTGGTTCCATGTGTACACTCTCAGAGTTACAGACCTGTAAGGGTCCATTTGGTTCCATGTGTAACACTTTCAGAGTTACAGACCTGTAAGGGTCCATTTGGTTCCATGTGTACACTCTCAGAGTTACAGACCTGTAAGGGTCCATTTGGTTCCATGTGTACACTCTCAGAGGGGGAGGGGGGGGGGGGGAGAGAGAGAGAGAGAGAGAGAGAAGAGAGAGAGAGAGAGAGAGAGAGAGAGAGAGAGAGAGAGAGAGATGACCTCGGTACATAGAAAGTAGAAACACTGTTATATGAACAGAGCAACTGACTTGAATTCAATTACATTTGAATAAATTGCTGCTACTTGTCGCACACGTGTTTATACTAAGTGAATGCAAAAACATTTAAATGCCGCTGTCAACTTTTAAAAGTATAACGCTATAGCGTCTCCTATATATGGATGTATAATTATCTCTGACAGAAAATGAACAATCTTTGTATATAGTTTCACAAGATAGTATTACTCAAAGTGTTAATGTGTAACAAATCTCAGTTTACACCTTTATTTTATTCCTATATTCATATTCATTATTTATTTATTTGCACACGAATTGTTTCATCTTGATTGTTTTGCTCCACTTCTGGGCATTGTAAACGTACGTTTTCTCATGCCAATAGAGCGTCGCAGTCCCACCCCCGACGACACTTTTCTTGGTTGTTTTTCCTCTTTCTAATTATTTGTTCTGCACAAACAAATTGTGCTTAATTGTCACCGTCTGAGTTGGCTTTGTCCGAGGCTTAGCGGACTTTAAATAAATACTTTCTGAAACGTCCATTAATTGAATTGGAAATTCTCTTCTGGGCCGCTTGTCGTCATGAAAGGGGGCGGGACTGTGACGCTCTATGAAGCTCCTTTGAATTGAAATTGAATTGAGATGAAGTGGGAGGGGGATGGGGGGAGGGAGGGGGGGGGGATAGAGGAGATAGGTAGGGAGAGAGAGAAAGCAGGGGGGTGGGGCTGTAGGGGGGGGGGTGTCTGGTTGGAGGGACAGAAAGGAGTGGTCACTAAATGGATTATGTTTGGACAAAAGACGGGACTCGGCAATCTTTCCCGCCAGTTTGTTTCCTGTTTCCCCCCGGAATCTGGCAACGTGTCATGTTTGGCACGCACGCACGCATGCACGCACGCACGCACGCACACACACACACACACACACACACACACACACACACACACACACACACACACACACACACACACACACACACACAGGCAGGGCTCTGTTTGGGACGGTTTGAGGCCAGCTGGTCGTGAAGTGACCGGTAGGAGCCTCGGGGCATCTGTCCCATACAGAATAAAGACTTCCTGTCTGTCATGTAATCCCCGCTGAGCGGCTAACAGCCGCACAGCCTCTTACACTGAATGTAAAACCATTGGCTCCCGTTTGACGCACACCAACCTTTTTATACTGAAGTATACCACCTCAGGACATATCTGGCTCTCCAAGTACCACCACGATAACTGATGTTAAAATACAGGAGTGTAGCCGTAGACCTGCTCTTTTTGTTCCATGCCTTATACCCAATAATGCTGCTGCTCTGACAAAACTCTGTCTAGGCTATACTGTAAAGAAATGTATAGTTGCACCGCTCAGTTGACATTTTTTTGCCTGTGTTTATGAGGTGACAGTACTTCATTAGACCCCTTGGTGTGGTTATGTCATGTGTTTATGAGTTGACACTGACAGTACTTCATTAGAGCCCTTGGTGTGGTTGTTATGTCATGTGTTTATGAGTTGACACTGACAGTACTTCATTAGAGCCCTTGGTGTGGTTGTTATATCATGTGTTTATGAGTTGACACTGACAGTACTTCATTAGACCCCTTGGTGTGGTTGTTGTCTCCACCAGGCCGAAGGCATGGGGGGAGAGTATGTTTTGCACTCCGTCCGTCCGTCCGTGTGTCCGTCCGTGTGTCCGTGTGTGTGTCCGTGAGCAGCTAATCTCGGCCACCGTTAACCCGGTCAATGCCAAATTTTGCACACACACTCCCTGGATGCCAACGATGAACCTCTGCCCCAAACTTTCCAGAACGGCCTGTTATAGCGCCACCAGGAGGCCGCTTTGTGCAAAACAAGTTTTTGCACAGTACACCTACAGATTTTGTCCAAACATCGCGCAAATTGGTACACAGTCTCTCTAGAGCCATTCAACGAAACCGGTCTTTCAGATTTCTCAGACTCCATCCTGATTGGTTAAGATTGGCTTCCAAAGTTGCTCAGTTTCAAACAAAATGCTGCAAATCATGAACACATCGCGTGATTTCCGTGAAATTGTGCACGCACATTCCCACTAGGCCGAGGACGAAATGCCACATGAACAATTTCAACTCAGCCTCAAGGTGGCGCTATAACTGGCCGAAAAGTGTTTTTACCTCTAACTGCACGGATCTGTGGATAATTTACTTTTGTTGCCCTTTTATCCAACCACCAGATGAAGGCAAGCTGCAATGTCCTACATTCCTATCCTGGTGGAGACCTGTGCCCAGAAGGGCACTTTTTCTAGTTATGTCATGTGTTTATGAGTTGACACTGACAGTACTTCATTAGACCCCTTGGTGTGGTTGTTATGTCATGTGTTTATGAGTTGACACTGACAGTACTTCATTAGAGCCCTTGGTGTGGTTGTTATGTCATGTGTTTATGAGTTGACACTGACAGTACTTCATTAGACCCCTTGGTGTGGTTGTTATGTCATGTGTTTATGAGTTGACACTGACAGTACTTCATTAGACCCCTTGGTGTGGTTGTAATGTCATGTGTTTATGAATTTATGATGGGTTTATTTCCACCATATTTTTCACTGAGGACTGTATACATTTTAGTTACTATAAATAGCTTCGACAGCAGGGCGGAGAGCTGAGAGAGCTCCGGAACACCGGAGCTCTCCAAATACTTTTAGGAGTAATCAAATTACAATATATACTTAACTTTAGCTTTTACCAGGATACTTTAAGTAAATAGCCAATCTAAACAATGTTACTTTAGGAGAATTACCTTATAAATACCGAAATGTTACCTGAGTCCACCACAGAGTAGAGATCCTTTCAGAGTGAGGTCATATTTTATATTGATTCAGAGAGACAGAACAAGATCCACATATTCAGCATAATAATTTACAATCAAATTAGACCAACCCCGCAGGGGCGGTCCAGCGTGGTCTCTCGATGCCGTATCAAAATGGCATGGAGTATTTATACTTCTTCAATACAAAATGGAGAATGATACAAAGTAGACGTGGCATTATAGAGGAGCATCTTAACAATGCATTGGGATATGTAGTATTGGGAAGGACCTGTAGTTCATAATTCAAGTATAGTCCGGGAAAGCCCAGAGGCTGGGCAGGTGGCCATGACAACGAGCTGATAAAATGTAGCACAGGGCAACCAGATTAAAAGGTCAAAGGAGTCAGCTGACCATTCACCCACAAAATATACAAAATGCATAGAAAATACCTATCAGTTGACACTGACAGTACTTCATTAGACCCCTTGGTGTGGTTGTTATGTCATGTGTTTATGAGTTGACACTGACAGTACTTCATTAGACCCCTTGGTGTGGTTGTAATGTCATGTGTTTATGAGTTGACACTGACAGTACTTCATTAGACCCCTTGGTGTGGTTGTAATGTGCAATGATGTCTTACTTTTGTATTTAGGGTTTCTTCCTGGAGGCTGAAACCTTGACAGGCAAACGTGCACATGAAAAAAGAAAACAGTGATATAGTGTCATCACAATATCATCCCCTCCCCTAACCCCTCCCCCTTTATCATACAACAACAGCTGTGGGCGCGGCTTCAGTTCAGGTAGATCACCACCCATCACCACCCACCAGGCAAACCAGGCATACTATGTGTCCACATAACAATTACATTTTATCAAATACTGTACACCTTTTGTAAAAGAATATACTGTATGTACAGTACATTAGGACATCATCATACGTATGAGAATCACACACGCAATGTGGGGTTTGGTGTCTCGCCCAAGGACACTTCCACAGGGGAATTCGGTTCGACTCACGGATCATTGGACGACCTGCTCTACCTCCTGAGCCACAGCCTCCCCAACTATATATATATATATATATATATATATGAGAGAGACAAAAAAGGGGACTCCTGCACATCCAAAATTATTTAT